>NW_027185253.1:0-42500 GCF_022577435.1 Embiotoca jacksoni
CCCTCTTCTTCTCTGGACGATTGATTAGTCAAACACGACGGCTTGACAGAGAGAGTTTCAAATAATGGAGCCTTTGCCGACCCGTCGGCGGGAATCTCTGCTTACTGTAACGGGGGAGACGGCGAAACACGGGCGGGAGAAGACGGCGAGACCGGGGGCGGGGAGAAGACGCGTCTCGGTGCGAAGTCGAGCACGGAACGCACGACCAGAGGGAGGACAAAACCGGGATTATGGCGGCGGAAAGGTTTCAAAGAAACGAAAACAAACAAGTGACGTGGCTGCTTTTAGTTTGGATTAAATACGAGATGGAGAGAAGACAACGACGATGTGGAGGAAGAAAGACGAGGAATCCGAGAGCGAGGACGAGGACGAGGAGGAGGAGGAGGAGGAAGATGGGGGAAAAAAAAGAATGAAGTAGAGAAGACGGTGTAGATGATAAGTAGGACGAGGAGGAAAGGAGGATAGAGAGGAGCGCAGGGATGAAAAGGGGAAGAAGAGGAGATGGTGGAGGAGAAGAAAGATGAGGAATCTGAGGAGGAGGAGGAGGAGGAGAGGAAGAAGGAGCTTTAGAGGGAAGGAGAGGAGAAGATGGGAGACAAAGAGAACAAGAAGACGACGGAGGAGGGAGAGAGGGGCTGAAAAAGAGGAGGAGGAGGAGGAGGAGGAGGGATCTGAGGAGGGAAGATGAAGAGAGTCCGACTTCGACCTGACGCTGCTGGTTAACTTTGAATCGGTGCCGATTCACCTCCGGCGGAACTCCTCCGCCTCCTCCTCCTCCTCCCAACGGCGAGGAGTAACGACTCTGTGAGCCTCCAAAACACCGACTCCACCGTCTGCGGAGCAGCAGCTGTATATTTTTATTTGTCAACGCAGTAAAGTTGATGTTTTTTTTTGTTTGGTTTTTTTTTTACGCGTGACGGTAAACGCAATAAAAACACGAAGCGGAGGTGATAAAGACGCCGCGAAGGACGTTCGGCGCTGGAGAAGTCTCCGCTCGGCCCGGTTGATGGCGGGGATTTGGAGTAAACCGTTATCAGTCTGTGCTCAGCGGCGCTCGGGGTCGAGCTCGGGGTCGAGCTCGGCGTCTCGCTGCCGCACCGGACCTCCGCCGTTAACCCCTCGACAGCCGCCCTCATTTGGGACCAGCCCGATATCGAAATGATGAAGACACTGCAGCTGTGTTCTGTTTTTTTTTGTTTTTAAAACACACTTGTTGGTCTCTGGATATTTGTTTCCCGTGGCAACGGCGGACTGAGTGCCGTCGTCTCGGTGATCCTACATAAACGCTGACACATGGTGCTTTTTGTGTAACGGACACGCCCCCTCCGCTAAAAAAAACACACACGCATTAAAAACAAACAAAAAAAAACGCTCTCGCGGCCGGGCGTGTCTATTACACGCTTCGCCGTGACGCCCCGACGAGCTCGGTAAACTAACCTCCTCCGGAAAAGTTAAAAAAGCAAGTTCGCCCGAGCTCGCTGGCAGTGATCCCCACGAGGGAACGGGGGGGAGTTTCAAATCGCCTCCGATTCGAGCCGACCTCACTAAATCCAAACTCCGTGCCGCAGTTACGCGTCTACGTTGGAGAGCCGGGTTTCGACGCCGAGACGATGCATCTCTGCAGACTCGATAATCGGGTGAAACACAACGTGACGCGGGACCCCGACGGCCTCCAGAACTCTTGTCCCGTGTGTGTGTTGTGTGTGTGTGTGTGTGTGTTTTTAAACTCACTTGTCCTCCCCCAGCACCACTCCGAAGCCCGCGTGCTCCACCCGGGTCACCTGGGGGTTGTACCAGCCGAACATCTGAGCCGCGGCGAACACCAGCTGGAAGTGTGTGCTCTGAGGGAGGAAACAAAAAAAAAAACACACCCGCACGTCCAGTCACATAATATCTACCCGTCACGTTATACTGGAGGCTTTTCTGAATGTCGCTGCTGCCTGAAACAAAAGCTAAACCCCCCCCCCCCTCCCCTCCACCCACTCCACACACACACACAGGCGAGACACAAAGAACAGTGTGTGCATTATATGAAACCAAGCTGACGGGGATGAGTGTGTTTACTGGAGGTAGGTCCATGTTTTTCTAGATTTGCACCCCAGCGAGTGTTTAACGAAGCCGGTGCGCCCCCTCCCACCCCCCACCCCCCCGGCGATTTCCTGCCGAGTTTGCCATAGTAACAGCGAGGTACTACCTCGGAAAAAAAAACGAAATCTAGAAAAAGTACCCGATACCGAAAGCGAGTAGACGGTACCACCAGAGGGTCGCCGCTGGAGGGGGAACTTCGACGCTCCGGACGGGACGGGACGGGACAGGACCGTTAACGTCGGCCACCTTCGGTTTACGTTCACTGACCGGTTATTAGAGCTGCAACGACTGCTCCACTGACAGAAAGTTAAAATCATCACTATTTAGGGGGCTATATTTAATCCCGAAAAAATTTAAACCTTTTTTTTTTTTTTTTTTTTGTTCCCACTTCTCAAATATTAGACTTTGAAACTTCTTGTCTAACACGACAGTCTCCTTTGAGTTTTGGACAAAACAAACATCAACAAAAAAAGACCTTAAATAATGAAAATAATCGATAGCTGCTGCCGTTTTTCCTCAGACGACGGCTTTAGTTTGAGTCCAACTGCAGACAGACGGCTCGTCGCTGCGTGCCTTTGTTGATGACAATGATGATGATGATGGTCTTCACAACAACCCACGTAACATTTTAAAGACACCGACGAAGACTTCTTCAAGTTTTTAGACTCCAACATGTGTGAATGTTGGTTATTATTTTCTCTTCTCACAAATATTTACATAAAAAGGACGTTTCATCGATCAGGTGAAGCCATCGAAGACTTGTTGAGTCCTTTTTAATATCACATTTGAAGTCATCTATGTTCAGATAAGATACGAAGGTACGATGGAAAATCTGTGGGGATGATATGAACTGGAGTTGTTTGTTATTTCCAGCTGTATAGCAAATTACTTCCTCATGATATCAATCACTAAAATAATGCCATCTGGACCCGGATGAGGAGCAGAAAATGGTTGAATGGATTAATCAATTAAAAGTACCAATTCCTTGATTAATCTGAAGTCGAAATAAAACTAATTGGTGACAATTTTGAGACCCGGTTCAGTATTTCAGTCATTTTTAAAGCCAACCTGCCAAATGTTTGGTGAAATAAAATGTAAAGATGGTTGTCACGTGATAGGTAATGAAATATCTTCAAGTGCCGTCCATAAGCACGAAAAAAAAATTGAAAAAAAAACAGCAGGTGAGAAACAATATTTTAGACTTTTAACGCCTCTTTAGTTCTATTTTTTTTCTTTTTGGGAAGAAAATGACTTTACAGGACCAGGAGATTCTCTGTCGAGGTTTTTTCTGAGAAAATAAACGTGATTAAACTATTTCAACATTGTGCCAAGTGGTTCATAAACTGTCCCGTTTATTCTCGTTCTGTCCCTCTTTTCCTGCTTTCTTTTCGTAATCACGTAACTCTTTCTTCACCCAAACCTCCCAGTCCCCCCCACACCTCCCTCCTCCCCCTCCACCCACCTGTCCGCTGTCCGTCACGTAGATGATCATGTCGGCTTTCTCCTCGAAGAGTCGCTGATGCAGAGCGGCGAGGTCCGACGTGTCGTAGGTGTAGCCGCCGTCCGACTTGACGATGGTGAGCGGGATGGACTGACCCGGGGCGAAGACGATCTTACGACCCTCGTCCATCTCCACCACACCTGCAAGAGGAGGAGGAAGAGGAGGAGGATGAGGAGGAGGAGGAGGACGGACAGAATAAGAAGAATGGAGAGAGAAAAGGAACATGTTAAAAGACAAAGAGAAGAATGATAAGGATATGATTGGAGAAGAGAAATTGGAGCAATGAAATTCCACAACAACGAAAAAAAAATCAAAGGGGGAGAAAACAGGAGGGCACCATTTAAAAGAAAACATTTATGAGACAATATCGCCTCCTGGTGGGAGCATCAGGCAACTGCAGACTTCAGTTAGTTTCATAGTTTTAGTTTTTAGTGTCTAGAGTCTAGAGTCTTGAATTAAAGACACTCGCTCTCTGAGAAATGTCCGGTGAGTCCCCCCTTTTGATATCTGACCTTTCTCCTCGAGCTCCTTCACCACCTTCGTCATCAACTCCTGGTAGTACGACTCCCCCCTCTCGATGATTTGGATGTCCAGGCAGTCGTAAACCTTCTGAAACTCTGAAAACACACAAACAAACAAAATAAAACAATAAACCACCAGGCGACTTTTGATTCAACTCAACACTCTTCTATTTTTAGCCTTTTCAGTGGAAATCAAACGGTCACTTTCACCGCTTAAAATAATAAACACGTCACATCAGCTGTTGCTAATTAACACCGTCCCAAATTAAACTCCCTCTCGTTGCCCTGTGCAGCCGCTCCGTGCTCTTCAAAGATTGTTTAGGAGGTAAAAGAGGCCTCGCCTGAACACTGCTGCGCAGTCACGAGTGTTTCTGAGGGAAAGGTTTGCGTCCGCTGAATCTCAGGAGTCACATTCGCCACCGTTAACTTTTCAATCAATAATCTCAATCCGATCAGCTTCATAGTTTTAAAACCAGGATCTTCAACTGCTGCCGTCGGACGTTTTTTTTTGTAGGGCAGAACGCCTTTTGTGTGTTTTTAGGGCGAATCACGCCTTTAATGTTATCGTCTACCTCTTCTGGAGACGTCACAGATCAGGTTCCAGGCTTTGATGAACTCCGGCTCTTTGCTCTGCAGCCGGACGACACACTGGTACCCCCGCTTCTTAAAACTCTCATCCTCGTCAAAACGCTTCTTCGACTCCTGTTGGAGGAGGAGGAGAGGAGGGGAGAGGAGAGGAGAGGAGAGGAGAGGAGAGGAGAGGAGAGGAGAGGAGAGGAGAGGAGGAGAGGAGAGGAGAGGAGGAGAGGAGAGGAGAGGAGAGGAGAGGAGAGGAGAGGAGAGAAGGAGGAGGAGAGGAGAGGAGAGGAGGAATAGGAGGAGAGGGGAGGAGGAGAGGAGAAGGAGGAGAGGAGAGGAGAGAAGGGAGAGGAGAGGAGGAGGAGGAGAGGAGAGGAGAGGAGAGAAGGAGGAGGAGAGGAGAGGAGAGGAGAGGAGAGGAGGAGAGGAGAGAAGGAGGAGGAGAGGAGAAGGAGGAGAGGAGAGGAGAGGAGAGGAGAGGAGAGGAGAGGAGAGGAGAGGAGAGGAGGCGAGGCGAGGAGAGGAGAGGAGGCGAGGCGAGGAGAGGAGGAGGAGGATAGGAGAGGAGAGGAGAGGAGAGGAGAGGAGAGGAGAGGAGAGGAGAGGAGAGGAGGAGGAGGAAAAGAGACGACAGGTTAGAAGACCAGAGACAATAAAAGTAATGTGTGGAGAGAAAAGGGAGGAAGACAACAGCAGATAATGTTCTGTGAGTTTATACGATATATAAATATTAATATCACGGTCGACCAATAGAGCCCAGCTGCTCCCTCTTCTTTCATTATTTATGGACTGTATTGCCTCTCAGCTACGACTACTGCAGGCAACTGTAAATGTAACCTCCCCGTAAAACAGACAGTACATGGAGGAAACACCTCATAGCACATTAATACAAGTATCTCACGTCCACGTCTGTAACCTTTGACCTTTAAAATAAACAACAACAAAAAACCAGACACGCTGTAGCTTCTTGAACGTGACTTCAGTTCCCTCACTGAGAAGCTTCAGGAATGTCGAAAAATCAAAACTTCTATTAAAACAATGAAAGACCATGTCTGTTTTGTAAGTTTGTCAACTTGTGGAGCACTTCCACTTTCCTTTATTCTATGTATAAACACGGGGGAGTTTTTATTCAGTCACTGTTCCTCGTTGTTCATTGAATTTCTCCAACATCCCGCAACACCTCTTCGCTTTGCGTGATTTTACCTATAATGCTGCTGTAGCGACAAAATGGCCCCTTGTGGGATTAATAAAGTAAGTAAGTAAGTAAGTCAGTCAGTCATCCAGTCATCCATCCATCCATCCATCCATCCATCCATCCATCCATCCATCCATCCATCCATCCATCCAAGACGTCTCCAAAAGCTGACACGCGTGAGCCGATTGGTTCTGAAGCTGCTGTGACTTTTCCTTTTACCCCTAAACTTTAGTTCAAGTCTTTCGTAACGAGTCTCACGGAGCGTCAGCTGACCTTGTAGAAGGCCTGCAGGTCACCGATGGGAGGGGAGACGGTCAGGTAGTTCGGAAACTTGTCCTGCAGGTGGGCGATCAGCATCCCGAACTGGGTCCCCCAGTCTCCCACGTGGTTCAGCCTTCGAGTGGTGAAAAGCAGCATCGTAACCATAAAAAAAAAAAAAAAATTTAAATAGAACAAACGAGGCCTTTGGCACCGCGTTGGGAGAGCAGCGACCGAGCTCACCTGAGAACGTCGTAGCCGAGAAACTCGAACAGCCGACACATGCTTTCCCCGATGATGGTGGAGCGAAGGTGACCGACGTGCATCTCTTTGGCGATGTTGGGAGAGGAGAAGTCCACCACCACCTGAGCAAACAGACCAACACAAAAATACAACTAATCAGTAGTAAACACTAAATAATAAAGAAAAAACAAACTAAACTTATTCTAAAATCAAATGAAACCAGGAGATTAACCACCTTTTATATATATTTTACCAAAGGTTTATTGCTTATTACTGTGCAGCTTTTTTCTCCTTTAAAGAGAATTAAATAGGAAGTGAAAAACTTTACTTTTGAATTTGGGGGAAATGTCAAATATCGGCAAAAAAAAATAAATCACAGGTTTCAACTCTGCTGTTACTATAAATAAATCCAGATACAATGCTGAAGAAGGCTATAAAACAAGCTTGTTGTCATAGTAACGAGGGGAGGGGAAAGGAAGGGAGGGGGGTACACCGTGTGGACAAACCTTCTTCCTGGACGCCAGCGGCATTGGTTGCACTCCGTTGATCAACAGGTTGCTCAACAGTTTGGATACGAACGGCCTCTTCAGGTGGATGTTGATGAACCCTGACGACAGGACAGACGTCGCAGGGAGTGACGGGTGTCAATCAATCACATCAAACCACAAAACCACGTCGATTTAGTCGGTCAACTTTTTATTCGGTGACGTTTTAATTTTGGTATTTCCTGTGCTGGATCTGTACGGTGGGTTTAATTACCCAAATAAAAAGAAAAATATTTCTAAGGTGACCAAAACTCAAAATTATTATTATTACATGAATAAAAAGCTAATCAAACTCAGTCGGTGTCAGATAAGTTGGGTTTCTACCTGGTCCCGCGATTTCAGTTTTCTGGACGAGTTCGTTGTCGGGAAGGTTTTGGATGATCTTCTCGGCGATTTCTTTCGGGTTCACTTTCACCCCCTTTGCCTTCAGCATCTGCAGCGCGACGGCAAGAGACAGTTTCGGTTTAAAATATTGAACAATGAACCGAACTTTTTTTTTTTTTTTTTTTTTCATCTGCCGTGCCGGGTGTCTCACATCAGCACATTGCTTCGGGCTACTTTTTAAATGTAACACGACAGATTAGATTAAACATCGCAAAATGCAGCACGGAAAATCCTCTGAATCAACTCAGCAAACTGTAAAAATGTTGTTAAAATGAGATATTAAACCACATTAAGGAATGAAGATGAAAAGCTTTTACGACTAAAATCCCAAAACCCGACTTTTCCTTTTTCTTTGTTTTATAACATCGACAGTTTTCAATACAAATAATGAAATGTCCCGACGTTCCAGACATGTAACCCCATAAAGCCGTTTTTAGCCGGGTTACAGATATTTATATGTAGTTTTATAACCCTGTTTGTCATAACTTGTGCAAACAAATAACAGATTATCTTCTGAGTCTGCAGTGAAAAGTAAAAATTGGATAATTTTTTGGAACAATATAGAGAAAGAACAAATAATTAAGGAATCGCAATTAGAAAGATACGTGCAGATAAAATAAGAAAAATAAACAAAAGATAGAAGAGAATTTTACACTTACATTTTGCTATGTATCTTTTATTTATTTTTTTATTTCATTTTTTTTTTTTTTAAAATGTAATGTATCATATTTTTATTTGGCATATTTTACAGATCTTTTTTTTGCAGTTTTCTACAGAGCCCCCAAAGGCTCACACTAATAATTTGTTTTCCGTTATATCACACGTGAACGGCTGAGCGTGTCGGTCCGGTCTCGTTCGAATATATAAAACGACAACAAAAATAGATTCTTCTAATCAGTATGTTTGTGATTGATAAAGTTAAAATGACCGCAGTTGTATTGATTTTCTGGGAGCCACAGACAGACGGTCTAACCTGGGCCATGCCCATGGCGCTGTTGCACTGATAGTCTCCAAACTTGGCCTGCTGGTTGGGCGTGACGGCCTGCGGAGGGTTGTCCAGCTCGGGGCAGGAAGCCCGGATGGCCTCGCCGAAGATCTCCTGGAGCTGCTGGTTGATGTTCGTCATGGCTTTGCTGCAGGGAATTCTCTCCTCCTGCAAACTCTAAGGGACACGCAAGACAATAAATCTCATGACATTTGATTGTACAAGAAAAAGGTTGGTTGCTTTTTTTTGATACTCCTTTACTCTCCTCTACTTATTTGTTCTTGCGTTTTTCTGGTTTGAACTTAAATTTACTGGAACTTGTATGCTGCTTTTGGAGGTTTTGTCTTTTTGACGTAAAGACACATTCGTATTGAAGTTGCACTTAGAGTCTTCCTTCACTGTTTTTCGTATTTTTCACATAATACCCGGTTCCAGTCGTGGAGGAGGAGTTATCTTAGTACAACTAAATAATATACGAGCACAACTATCACTTAAACAGGCTCAAGAGAACGTCAATAAAACCTTTTGCCATCCACCTTCTTCAATCTGCGACCTGCTGACCTGCCTGAACAGCTTTACATCAATAAATTCGATCTCTCTTTTAAGCAACCTAATTTTACAGAGTCAAATCGGCGCAGCAGAGAGAGCGCCCCCTGCTGTCACTCACCCTCTTGAGGATGTTGATGCGGTACTTAAGCTTGGCGTTCTCCTCCCGCAGCTGGTCCAGATGTGGAGATGGACTCAGGTTCTGTGGGTTTTTCAGACTCTCGATCTCTGCCGACAGACTTCGAATTTCCCGTTCCTGGAAAAGAAAAAGAAAAAAAAAAAAGGTTCAAGCTGGAGCAACGGAAAATGTACAAATCAACTTTGGGGCCCATCCACCGTCACTTTTTAAAAATATAAATAAACAAAATACAAGAGGACTTGTGGTACTTGTGGTACACTTGTGGTACACTTCATGCATAATGAAGTCATTTCATAGGTACCATTCAGAGGAATATTAAATGTCTTGCTTAATTTAATGACTAACATTACATAACTGTTTATTGATTCTTATCAAAGCACTTAAAAGTAAATCATCACTTTTACAGCAGCGGAAATTGCACTGCTATTTTCTAAAACCGAACTGCAAAGGGAGGTTGCAAAGCGGAAATCTGATAATAAATGAAATGATTAAATGTTTATAGGACTCTGTAAATCAGAACAAAACAGAAAGCGTTTTCCTCAAGGTCACCAGCAAATATTTAAATGCGCTTTCAACTTTCCAATAACGTTATTAGATTTTGTTACTTTAATGACTTTCAGGTCAATTAGAATTTCAATTTATATATTTTGTAGTTTGACACAAAAAAAAACAAAAAAAAAAACAGCTGATTCAACATTTTGGACATTTTTTTGGGCAAAATTTGTCAAACAAAACGAGCAAACTGAGTATCACACTTTGGACTCTAACATTTTATGGGAGAAGAATATTCAATGTTTTAAGGACATTAAAAAAAACAACATACATATAGCATTTTGTTGCAGCTTAAGAGTCCTACCGAAACAGCTTGGAGCAACAACTTTTTCAACTGATTTCGAGCTAAAAACAAAACTAAAAAAAAACTTTCACTTAGGTTGTTGGGGTTAGTCTGAGGCTTACAGGCTTAAATCATAACCTCAACATCCAACATACAATGAATGATTCCACATACTCACAGGATCTCAGATGCGTATTGAATATTTACTTCACAGGATTGTTTTCAAGCAATGATCCAAAATCGAAGAACACTTACAAACGATAACTCGAAATGACAGCAGGTCGGCTCTTTGGCATGAAACCTTGACAACTTTCCACATTAAGTGAAAATGAAGCAACACCAATGCTCGTTCTCTTACTTATATAACTTATCAGCTCCACCCATACGTAATAAAAAAAGTCAGCTGCCTAGAGCAAATAATAAAAGTGTAGCTATTAATCGTTTCAATAAGTTTATTTGTCAATCACATTTCAACAACATGATAATAAAATAACCACAGATTTCTGAAATTTACACCCGTTACAATCAAACTGGACTTTAAGTGGTTTCTAGTTTTTATTTTACATATGTAGGATCCCTTTTAAGACCAGTAGAGGTCTCCAAAGAGCATTTTATTAACCACTGACCACTCAAGACAACTTTAATATCACCCCCGATACCTTTCATTTATATTCCACTTGTTTTTGTCCCGGTGCTTTAACGTCACCACAAAAGGGGTTTTTCTGTGGAGAAAATTCCCCTCGTGCAAAACTCCATTCAAAAATCTTCCCATTTAACACTCAGGTAGTCTGCCAATCACGCATCTTCTACGGGACCGATACGGAACAATAAAACGAGTAGTTCTGGTAAGTTCGGCACAAAATAACGAGACTAAATATACAAACAGCACCGTGCTCTTCAGATCACATCCCCCCCCAAAGCACTGCGCCCTCCTGACAGCTCAATTTACCAGTAACACAAGCGTGTTTAGTGTGTAAAACAGGAGCCGAATTGGACGGCGGGACCAGACTATTCGACGTAAATCATTTGTTTTGTTTGGCCATAAAGCTCTTATTAATGACAAGTGAAACAGCGTTAAATTGGCAGTTGGTTGCACTGAGTACGGCGCAGCGTTGCCGGTGCTGACACGCATGTAGCCTCTTAGCTCAGGTTAGCTCATTTACCCCCTCCCTTCTCCTCCCCAACGCATCGGCGGCTGACCTGCTGCTGTAGCCGGGCTGTGTACTCGTTTACCGGGTCTCCCATCTTTCTAAACGCTGAAGAGAAACTCTTCTGTCAGCCGGAGAAAACGAAATCTCGTGGCTGATGAAACAAAACTGCGAGAGGAGTAAGAACTTCACAACTTTCTATTTCCGGTGCTGACAAACGTCATAACCGACTTCTTCGTCGGGTTGTTAAAAAAAAAAAAGAAAAAAAAAAAAAGGTGCAGAGCGCCACCTACTGCATCGGGATATGAATCACGAATAACTTTAATAGGATGGACTCCAAAAGTACTAATTTTACCGCAGGATGTTGAGGTACTTATGTCCATTTTTGAGCTACTTTACCAGTTAAACATTTGCTAAATAAAAAAAATAAAAAAATGTTTCTGTTATTTTGAAAATGTGCTCTTGTACCTTGTTTTGAAAATTCTCTAGCTTGATCTGCAGGTGTTATAATCGGAATAGGTATATTTTATTTTGATGTAGAACCTATATGTTGTCGCTGCTTCTGCAATATAATAAGAATATTAGCTGTACCTAAATAGGATATATACTTTTCTTATCTGAAAAATGTGAAAATATATACTTTTCTTATCTGAGAAATACGCAGAGGCGTTTTCTGCCCTCAACCTTGTCTACAGGTATTGCCTTCCTTCAGAAATGCACATGCTGTGTCTGAACTCATTTCCTATTAACTCTATTAGGCACTACATTTACAGTGTACCATTTAAACGGTAAATCTATTCACGACATTGTGTCATCAAAAACTTCCACGACAAAATGAAAAACGTTGACTACTTTTCTCTAACAATCTCACATATGGCCAAAATAACCAGCAACTGTTGGAAAAAAAAATCCATTTCTGAGAGGGCAGAAGTCGAGACAAAAGCAATTATTAATTAATGGACCCCAAGCACTGAGACCATGGGAGGAAACAGTATCTGAAATGGAAAAAGGACTTTGGCACAAGACCTTTAAACTTCACCGACAACCAAGAGCTCAGTGTTTGTCACCTGAGAGGTAAAACCCGGGGCAAACGTACTCCCTGAAGGTGACCGACGTTGAGGTCATCAACATTTTTACCAACTCTTCGCCACAGTCGGAAATGAACGTCGAGAGATTTCAGTGCGATAACGAAGCCGAAAAACAAACACGCGAAACACAAGTAGAAGAGAAGAACTTTTTTTTTTTTTTTTATTTGTTGTGAAACTACAAAACATATTGTTTGTTTGCTTTTTTTGTGTGTGTGTGTGTGCTGGTGAAATATTTACAACTCTGGTCGACAGTACAGTGTCTGAGAATAAAATTCACAGCTTTTCGGGACTCTCGCGATAAAAAGGGAAGGAAAAAAAAAAAAAAAACAGGAAAAAGCACACCCAAATCACAAAAAGTGCAATAAATACATGCTGTATGTTTCTCATAGCCGCCTGCATACACATCACCAGGTTCATCACCAGTCGTAATACAAACAGATTCATTAGAAAAAAATAAAATAATAATAATCAAACGAGGAAAAAAGGAAATGCACTTAACTTCAAAAAAACAATAATTATTTCACAACCTACGTGATGAACAATAATCAGTTTTTTTTCTCTCTGAATGATTTAACGTAGCAAAAACCTACTTTCTTTCATCCAGATCTTGTTATATGTAAATGAGTCGTTTTGATTTTTAGAGGTTAATCAGACGGAGTCCTATTTCATTAATCTACTCGCTCTATAGTGGAGGAAAACAAAAACTGCTCACATTCAGAAAATGAATGTTTCTCTACAGCTTTTCTCACATCAGACGATGGCGGCCGAGTTCGGACATTTAAGACAAAAAATATATAATAATAATAATAATAATAATAAACAACAACAACAACAACAAAAAAAAAAAGAGTAGTTTACATGTTGCTCTCCAAAAGGCACACTCTCTCTCTCACGTAGCTCCAAAGGCTTTCATTCATTTCACAGTGTTCCTGCTGCGGTTGTCACACTGCAGGACTCCAACATGTGTTGATCTTACGTCTATTTGTTTGTTTGTGTTTATCTGACCTCAGTCTGAACAGTCGGATTCAGGATTCACTAAACTTTTTTTTGTTTTGTTTTACATCCATCTGGTTTGCTGTAACGATGGAGCAGCGGAAAGTGGAGGAAAAGCGACGTGTTCAGGCCCGTTCATGTTCTCTTTGTCACGGTACGACGACTTCTTAATTATAGAAGACAAAAGCCGTGAAAACATTTTAAACGTGAGCGTCGAAAGGCTGCCCCCTGGTGTTCGGGTCAGTCAACTACAATGTTCAAAATTAGCTCAGAAAAACCACAATTAAAAACCTCAAGAAAACAAAACACTCGAGCGGACAGTTTGAGTTTTTTTTTGTTTTTGTTTTTTCCAGACCACTCGGCGACCAGGACTCTTGTTTCAGCGTGAGCGTCGGGCGGTAAATCTTTGGTCTTTTGTTCGGGTCCCCGACCGTTCAGACTGACATCAGACAGACTGACTGACAAACATTTGGTTCCTGCAGTGCGAACGCAGCCTCACAGCATCTGATTCAGTTACCATCAAGTCTTTTGAGGGATAACGAGCCGTTAGCGTCTGATTACATATTTGTGCGATATTTACTATTCTTATGGACACTTGTGCAAAAATATTCCTACCGCTATACCTGCATGTAGTGCGAATATTTTTTATTTATTTCTATATGTATTAAAAACAATCACAGAATTTATTTATCAGAAAATAAGACTGATTAGAATTTTGGAGATCAGTAAATGATTGGTGACTGACGTGGGGGGAAAAAAAGAAAAAAGAACAGGAAGTGGAGACAGCTAACAAGGAAAACGGGTGAAAATCAACCACAACAACAACAACAACAAAAATAGCTCAGGACTTTTTTTATGAGCTGCTGATTTTTTTTTTTTTTTTAACAAACAGTAAAAAGATGAGAAACATGTGGAATGACAGCAGCAGCCGGGTTTTCATCAGCTGCGTTCTTTGTTGACACCGGGAATGAAAAACATAAAACGTACCAAGAATATTCACGTTGAGCTTGGTGACCGAGCAAAAAGGGAAGTCAGATGAAGCAGCACCACAATTATTCATCAGTATGTGTACAAGGTAGTATATATATATATATATATATATATATATATATATATATAAAAAAATGTAAAGAAATCCATATTTTTGCGACCCTTTATTTCTTTGACCTAATATATTGGAATTATTTGACGTGAATCTAAATGAATCCAATTTTCACCCTTTTTTTTGCTCTGTTTTTGGTCTCCACCATCTCCTGAGGAAAATATTTTGTCTCATTCTGCCGCAAAAATGCTCTCTGGTCATAAAAATATCATTTACAGGGCAGCCTTATTTTAGAATATAAATCGGTAACATATACTAAGAAATGTTTCCTTCCTCACTGAGCTATGATAAGTAATTGTTTGCTATTACCAAAAGGTATTTGTGAATTCACAAATAATTTATTTCCGTTACACTGATTCTCTAAACTTACTTAATTTAGATAGATAGATAGATAGATAGATAGATAGATAGATAGATAGATAGATAGATAGATAGATAGATAGATAGATAGATAGATAGATAGATAGATAGATAGATAGATAGATAGATAGATAGATAGATAGATAGATAGATAGATAGATAGATAGATAGATGGATGGATGGATGGATGGATGTTTATTTTATTAATCCCTCAGAGGGACATTTTTTAATTCTTTAACCTCTTTTCTGCTCAGAAAACCAGCAGTGATGGTACTAATGGAAGGATTTCACCTACAATAACTGATTATTTTGGCCTCTTGGGGGCAATAAACACCAAATGAACATGTTATCGTGTGTTTTTACATCCAGCTGTTAGAGATACGACATTATTTTTTTTAATTTATAGCGGTATTGGTCCGATATTCACTTGTTTTTAGCGCCGTTTTTGGGTCTTCACCAACTTAAATACGGCTCTTTAGCTGGCAAATTTGTCCACTATTTTCACCAGCTGGTAAATGATTGTGTCTGTCTGCCAGGTTTTTGGAGGCCTATATATAAAACCAAAACCGAAGCTCTCGGCAGAGCTGTGACGCGCAAACACTGAAACAACAGTGAATGTAAAACTGTGAGCGGTCGAAGAGCAATTAAAAGGTGACATGCTGAGTTTTGCTGGGACACCAAGCTAACGTGATTTAACTTAAAGCAGATTTAACAGGCGAACGTCCAGTTATGAGAGACATGAGAGCGACTCGGAGATGTATTCAAAATATCCAGTTACAGAGTGAAGATGTAAAAACTGACCAAATGTACTTTTTATCAGGGCAGAAACCAGAGAGAAGTTTTGACTATTGGCTGACCGGTCAGTTTCTTTTGTGGTTTTTTTTTTTAAAGTCACTTCCAGTCTACAATCAGTACGAAATTCACAGTCGTCAAAAATACATTTGATCTTCACTTCCCGTGTGTGTTTCGACAATCATCGTGTGTTTCAACAATCAACAATCGTTCCAGCGTGAGGCAAAGGTTTCTGGGTATTTACTTTTTTTCTTCTTCTTCTTTTTTTTTTTTACTTTCCAAAAACCCACATCAAGTTTCTTTTTTTTTTGGGTGTGTTTTTCAAAAACCTCGAGTTTCTTAAAGTGCAGACTATCCGATCAACTACCTGAGTGTTAGTGAGAGTTAGTGCCGTTTCTACGCCTGTGTGTTTAACGGGTGAGACAATTATGACGACTTTTTAACTTTAGACCTAGCTGCTTAAAAAAAAAAAAAAAAAAAAAAAAAAAAAGCTCATTTTCATCTTAATGTTTGTAAAGCAAAGACACTCTCCAGTTTTCCATGCTGATGTACCAACACCTGTGCTGTCGGTATTACACACTCATCAGACGAGCCTCAGTCGGGATCACCCCGCTTATTTTACATTAAAAAAAAAAAATACGGCTCCTGCTGGTGTTTAATATGAAGATGTGAAAGCTATAATCCTTAAGATTTCCGTCCGGGTTGATTTGGCGACACCTGTGGGCAGTGGCAGTAACAGCAGGTGCGTTTTACTCCCACAGCCTGAATCATCTGTGAGCTGAGAGGATTAATTATGAATTTATTACCAATTCCCCCCCTCTTAGGTTTTCAAGATTTATTTTTCTGATGTCAGTGATGTTTCCCAATACAGAAACAAACCAATCTCCGGGATCATTTCGCAATACAGCCCCCACAAAGGCAGAGAGCGGTAACTGCAGGAGAAGTGAAAAGTTAAGAAAAAAAAATTTATCTTTCGAAAGCTGATCGTTTACCAGATACCAAAAGAATACCAACAGAAGTCCTGCCAGAGTGGAAACCTTCAAATTAAGAGCTGCTGAATTAATCCTGACCCAGAATCTAAAAGTGAACTGAAACTAAATGACTGAAAACTACAGATTTTTAGCTTCAGTGTTGTAGTTACCGTCTCCTCTGCAGCTCAGGCTCAGCTGTTCTGATTATTTTATGAAAGAATTAAACCTGAATTTTACTTTGAAATTTCTCCTCCTCCAAAACGGAGGAGGTTTGAAGTACAAAAATCTTAAGGATTATAACAAATTGTCTGCTGGTCACAGATCATATTTACATATATGAAAAGTGTTTTAAAAGATGTCTGTAGAGAAAATTATATTTAAAAACAAATACAATTTAAAATAAAATTTAAAAAAAACTGTTTGTGCTTGAATGTTTGTCTGCGTATAAAATTTGCTAAAAAAAAAACAAACATTACTTAAAGGTCAGTATTAAATATCTATTACGTGTACATATTCATTTTGCTTCAGCTTTGATTTGTCTTTTAGTACCATTTTTTATTTTAAATTTTACTTTGTGCTTTCAATAAACATATTCTGTGTCATTTTAGTACAAAAGTCTTTGTATGTGTGACTGTATGATTTTGTGCTGGAATGATTTTAAATACCTAAGAGCCTAAAAACAGCCAGTTAGTAACAGAAACAAAAACACAAGAGAGTGAAATAATAAAAAAAAACAAAAAACAAGCTCTAGCAGTGCTACCACTAATTTACAAAGACTATCCACATTAGAAATGCTGAGCTTCTTAAAAATGTGTTTCTTCACTTTGCTGAATGTTTTTTTTTTTTTTCCTACGTGTTTTTTTTTGTTTGTTTTTTTTATAAATTCTTCATAACACCGCCAAACGTTCGCTTCATTCGTGTGGAAACAGCAGGTTAAGACTCGGGAGGGAAAATACTTTGAAATGCTTCTCTACACGTCGTCGGCCGGCAGGTCGGGGATGCAGGTCTTCGCTCGTGTGAAGAACGCCATCTTTTCCCTGAAATCACACAGCAAACAGTCGGAATACATTAATTAATGATGTTACGTTCATTAATTGAATAGTTGGGACATAATTTGCTTTCTGGAGGAAAAGTGCTAGTCAGCTTAGCTTAGCACGAAAAGTAGGGGGGGAAACAAACTCGGCTGTTTATGTCTTAAGGAAAGAAAACCTGCTCTTGAAGCACCTTTAAAACTCCAGTTGACACGATTATATGTCGTTTATTTAATCCGCACAAAAAAACTGAAGCATAAAAGTGACCGAAGGTTTTGGGGCCTGACTATTTCTTGGCCGGGACCAGGGACGTCCTGGGGTCTCCGCTGGCCGTCGGGCTGCTCAAAGGCAAGAAACAGGTGGAGTCTGTTTTCCTTTTGGATGGATTCGGGGTGTTTTCAGTCTAAATAACCAACTGCTGGCTGCAGCTTCATGTTTAACGGACAGACGTGTCGAGAAATATCAACCGACGTCTCGCACAGACAACAGCAACAAGAACTTTTCCGACAACATGTCCTCTGACTGAAACCCGACGTCCCACCTGAAGGTCTGGACCTCGGGGACCTCTTTGCGGCTCTGTCCTCTGATCTTGTGGACGTCCTTGGCTGCGGCGCGCATCATCTTCTCCACCCGCTTCTCCTGCAGCTGCTCCTCGCGGGTCTGAACGGGACCGAGAGCACGGAGACGAAGGATTTTAGCCATTTTCATGTCGCTGCCGTGTTTCGCCACAAAAAACGACAACCCGGGAAAACCCGAAAGTGGAATGTTTGGATGGTCGAGAGCGGACCGGGTTTCCGTTCACCTGTTTCTCGGCCTGCCTGAGGAGCAGGCGGAAGCGTTCGTCCTCTTGGACCCAGGCGGGCAGCTCTCTCTGGCCCTGCTGCCTCGCCTTCTCCAGCTGCGCCTTGAGCTCCCGCAGCACCCGCAGCTCCTGCGCCAGCCGGGACTGCCGCGTCCGGGACACCTGCAGGTCCAGCTCCAGGTCCAGGGAGGTCCGCAGCAGACCGTCCAGACCTTTCGCCTGCCCCGGGGGCTGAAGGGGAGGACAGGGAGGGACGGGGGGGGTCAGACGCTGCCAAAAACCACTAGGTTCATTACGGATAATAAAAATTTAAAAAAACAGTCTGGAGAAAAGGGACGGCGCTGGACTGGACTGGACTGGACTGGACGCACCCGACGGATCTTTGAGTGATGAAGAAGAGTCGACAGTTGAGCAACAGATGTAAAAAAACTATTTGATTTGAAAACGGTCGCCTTATGTTGCTGGTGTTTTTTTTTTTAGCCTTTCAACGGTTAAATCGGCGAATTTTATTCTAACGAAGAACGCTGTGGGTGTCGACGGAGGGACGAAGTGGTGCACGGTGTGAAAAGTTTGGAAAACCTCCGACTTAAACTATAAAAATAAAAAGCTGTTCTGAAACAAGTATAAGACTAAGAAGAAAAAAAAAAAAAAAAAAAAAAGGCACGTGCGTGAAGCGTGTGGTTCGATCATATAAACGATTTTTTATTTTTTTATTTCACTTTATTAATCCCCGAGGGGAAATTTCTTTGCTATACAGACGGACTTTGGTAACTGATCTGCGTGTTTTCGTTTTCCTAACTTCGCCGTGTTCAGAAAGTAACCGCGGAAAGTCGACGAGGGAAATTCTTCCTACAGACAGAAACACTCGGCGGTCCGACGCGTCAACGGGAGCGACGAGGTCGTCGGTACCTTCTTCATGCGCACGCTGCGTCTCTCCGAGGCGTTCCTGACGAACGGAGACTTCTTGGAGAGGGTGGAGCTGTCGCTGTCGCTGCGGTTAATCTGGAGAGACGACATTTCGTTAGTTGAATGAAAGCCCGCCGCGCGCTTTACACCCCCGTCCCGCCGTTCGGTGAGGTTTTCCGTTACCCGGCAGATGTACTGGCTCTGAGGTCCCGGGGAGAAGGTCTTGGAGCGGATGATGGTGTTGCCCCTCATGAAGGGGTTCTGCTGGTGGACGTCCGGCCGGCGCTCTTTGGGCCGAACCACCGAGCAGTGATGGGACGACGACGACCGGCCGTCCGTGCTCGTCTCCTTGTTCACCTGGAAACGCGACGACGGCGGAGACGCACAACAGAAGTTTCAGCAGCTTTCGGCTTTGAAATGTGTTTTAGTGGCAAAAACCAAACAAATGAGATAAACTTAAACCCTTTAAGAAATGTGAGAGTGGAGGTCCTAAACACAACAAAAAGGAACTACACGCTGTAAAGAAACAGAAATTACCTTCTCTGTGATGACTGCTGCTGTCGGAGGGGGTTTGGTCACCTTCTCTTCATCCTCCTCCTCCTCCTCCTCCTCCTCCTCTTCTTCTGCTTCCCACTGGCTGCTGTCAGGATAAAACTCGTCCTCTTCCTCCAGAGGCCCCGCCCCCTCCACGTCATTTCCTTCTTCGTCATCAAATATGTCTGCCTCTAGAGGGTCGCCACGCCTGACAATCAACACGGGAAACACGTATTACTTACTTCCCCTCCTCTACCGTTGCCAAGACGACGTGTGGCTGAGTATCGACCCGTTTCACAGGGATCTTTGCGTGTTCGTATCCAAAGCGTGTGAACTGCGCTGGTTCCTGCTCTTCCTCACTACGACTGCTTGTGCTTAAACACTTGATAAGTTTTGGCTTCTATTTCTAAACTGAAAGTTTTGAAGACTACATTTTAACAATCTAAATTAACGGTCTGAAGCTCATCGTGCAAGTGCCTTCTTAAATTCAGGCGGGGTTATTTACACAGCGAAACGGCCGGGTCGCCTTCTTTCTGTGTTTGTAGCCGCGCAAACACTCAAGTGTTGACTGACTGCCCTTATTAACATCTTTAACTGAACAAATATGAGGTGCTTTTTTAACAGTACACGTCCTCTGTAGTACAAAAATAACACGAAAGAAGGAGCAAACACTCATCCTGAAGGAAAAATGTCAAAACAGCAATTTAAAAAGATTCTGTTACACATAAAAATACATTTATCCAGTGAAAGTACAGACGTATTATCAGACGCATTTACCTGTTGTATCAAAAGTAAAAGGACTGATATATCACCATATATGACATTATTCCACTGTTCATTTTGATGCATTGTCGCTCGTGTATTCAAATGCTCATATCGAGAAATAAAGTAAATAATTAATGCTCCACTCCGTAAGAAAGAAGGAGCAAATGAAGGCTGAGAGATGCCGACGCTCACCACTCATCGTCTTCGGGAGCGCCGCCTCTGTCGCCGCTGGAAACACGAGTCTGAAACACACAACACCAAAAAAAGAAAAGAGGAACAAACCAATTATTTTATCAGCGACTATCTATCATGTAAATCAACAGTGTGGTCGTCTGTGCTTCTTGTGCCAACGCTTTTTGTTCAATGGCGTGTGATACTGTGTTAAAGATGCCACAGCAAGTATGTGACTGCCGGTCGGACTATTATTATTATTATAATTATTGTTATTATTATTATTATTATTGTTGTTATCATTATGAATATACCCCGTCAGAGACGCCCACTGTTCTGCTCTCTTTGTCCTTGTTGTTGATCTCGGGCATGTAGGCGCGGCTCAGCAGGTTGTACCACTTGGTGCGTCTCTCCTCCGAACAGCTGACGTCGGCCAAGCTGATCTGGGCTCCCGCCTGGAGGGAGAGGAGGAGGAGGGGGAGGAGGAGGAGGATGATGAAGGGTAGGAGAGGGGTGTTAAAAAAATACCTCAGGAGACAAAAACAGTTCGAAGGCTCGTCCACTGTTTATCATTTTTGTCGCGATGGATAATTAACGCACCCGAGACTGTTAATGTGCTGTGATACAGAAGAAAAACGCACAAAAGTGGGATCCGTTTCATCAATGAAAACACATTCAAGTAGTGGAAACAAAAGAGAGATGTCTTTTGTCTTTTTTTTTTGTGTGTGTGAAGCCCTTTTAAATTTTAAGGGGATTCCTCAAAAACCTTTTAAACCCTCGACCGTACACGATTTTAAACATTGTTGAGCATCAGTTTCTGCAAAAGACCCATTCTGAGAGGAGATTCGTTTCCTTCGTATCTTTAAAAAGGTCCCACGAGGTAACCACAAACGTCTACGAACCAGACACTCCTCGTGGCCCGACTTGCTGGCGTTGCAGACGTCGACCCTCAGCGTCTTCTGCCGCAGCGCACCCTGGGATATCTGCATGCCGAACACCTCGTTGAACTCCACGACGTCCTGAGGCAGCGAGCCGCGCGTCCGGAAGAGGCAGCGCGTCGCCTCCACGCAGGGCAGCGCCACCACCCGCACGTACCTGCGGGAAGAGCAAAACGCTGTAAACTCTTCACCTCCTTCCGTCGCACGCACAAACGCGAGCGGACTATTTCTCACAGGCACATTTTGCCCAGACGAGTAAGACCGCGTACATTTTCTGGTCAGCCGGCAGACAGAGGGCGCTGCAGTTGGACAGCTGCATGACGTAGACGGTGAAGCGCTGGTCTCTGGCCTCGTAGCGGAAGCCGAGCTGCACCTGAGAGCAGCCCGGCGCCAACTTCTCCTCGTACGACCCGAGGAGGAGGTCGGCAGGGAGGCCCGGCCTGGGGGAGAAACACACACATATGCACGCACACGCACACACACACACACACACACACACACTCATGAGTAAAACATCGGGCAAACTGAGGCTGATCTGAGAATTTAAATGTTTCTAAAAGTTTTCATTTCCATTTTAAACTGCAATATTTGATATATGATAATTAGCGGGTGGGTTCTGACTTTTACAAAGTTGCTATATTTTAACAAAAGAAGAGACCTTACAGTTGACATTCACTGCATAATTCAAGTACGATGATCAAAGCAGAGCGTTTAAGCATGCAAATATTGGTGTTTTTTTGTTTTTAAATGACAGGAAGTTTTTGTTTCCTGAAAATAGAATTCTTTTTTTTAAGCAATATGTGGCATGCTCTTAAAATGGTGTTGATAAAAAAAAAAAAAAAAAAAGATACAAATTCTGGGTAAAAACTGCAAAATAAATAAAATGTAAAATATATCAGAAGTAAAAAAATACAGAATAAACAAACCTAGAAAAGGTCAATGATGTACAGGGCAGACTTCACCGTCCTGGATGTTATGAATAAATGAATCGTACCTGCGCTCTGACGGTTCGTATACTCCGCTATCGCCGGCCACCGACTCGTCAGACACCGCCGAGGTCACGCCCATCTTCTTTGGCCCCGCCCCCGTCCCTCGCAGCTGGGGAGCCGAGTCTGAAGACAAAAACGCAAGGTGAGGTTGTGACTAAATTAATTTCATTCCATTCGTAATTTTTTTTCCCCTTGGGTCATCTTTTGATTTATTGATAAGTCTGGTCACATTCGATGTTTTTCTTATTGTCCACAAATCCCACAAAAACAATAAGTACTGCGTTTTCTTCACAGCCACTGAACAATCCACCGTTTGTCCAGAAACTAATACAACTGGATGGCGCGTTCCTTCATTACTTTTTAAAAGCCGAAGAGCCGCAGACCGGAGAGGGAAGCCCAAACGTACCGATCGACAAACTGTTATCTTTTATCTTTTCCTGGGATTCACTGACACTAACATCAGCCTATAACTACTACGCGCTGCCCCCCCTCGCCCCCTCCCGAGTCCATCTGGACCCGATAAACAGGTCAACGGGTGTGCACGGTTCGAGCCCTGGCAGCAGAGATGGAGAGCAAACAGGAAACCAAACACCGCCTCCACCTTTCACCTACGGCTCCACGAGGAGTCACGTTCACCTGCAGAGGT
Source organism: Embiotoca jacksoni (assembly GCF_022577435.1). NCBI lineage: Eukaryota > Metazoa > Chordata > Actinopteri > Embiotocidae > Embiotoca > Embiotoca jacksoni. The sequence continues at coordinate 23,056 of NW_027185253.1, forward strand.
CTCAGAGCCAAGTTCAAACTCCAGCTGACTCTCACTACAACTCGGGTTTAGTTCCTACCGAGGGCAAAACGAATAACTCGCTGCATCAAATATGCAACCGTACGACTGCCTGGGAATTTTTTTTTTTTTTTAGGTTTTCTTCAGTATCAAACTAATCCGGTGATATTTGTATCTGTAAGTCCAGAGGTACGTTGCGGAGAGGAACTTGTGACGGCCGATTCGGCTGCTTTTAATGTGTCTCTTTGTCGAAGCAACAGTTGGAAAAACAAATAAATCTCAAGAATAATCTGTTGACTGTGACATAAAAAAAAAAAAAAGAGAGAAAATTCTTTCACGGGACGGGGTGGGTAAAATTAAAACCCGTCGAATCACCCAGAAATACAACCTAAACACAGCATCACACAGCAAACACACACACAGCTGAGCTAGCGACTGCAACCCTAACCCCCCCCCCCCCCTCCCCGCCACCCCTCCCTCCCCGTTGCCTCCACCAGCAGTCAGGTTTCACTCGCCGTGTTAAATTTCTCATCACACATGCTGAGTGAGCCCGGAGGATTCCTGGCGTCCCTCTTTCCAATAACGCCGGAGTGTTTTCTGTCCCGTCTGCTCGCTCGCTCTCTTCCACCGCGGCTCATTTAATTGCATGTAGTTCATCACGTTTATCGTTCCAGCGTTATTAACTGGGATCATCGTTTTCTCCCGAGTCGTTAAAACTGTTTTCACTGCCGTGGAGATGCGACACGATCGCTGTGAGGATAAGAGACTCAGAGGTTCTGGCAGGTTTAATGTCAATTAAAAAAAATGTATTTGTTCGCTGAAAGTCGCTGGATGTGCGTTTGATTGGATCTATTCTGGTATTTTACCTGCACGCGGATGTATTTTCTTTACTTAATGAACTTCTTTGGTGATTTGTTTTCATTTTAAAGTTTATTTCTACCGTGCAGCCTTTGAATTCAGTGCATCGTTTCATAGATTTGACTTCAGTGAGGACGCTCCTGCCGAAGATCCGAGTCAGACTTTCAGCCAAATGACACAAGGTTGAAATATATTCGAGGGAAAAGACAGCACGCAGGTTCGGGTTTACCTTTGACCTCCTCGCCCAGCGTGCTGCCGTGGTTCTCCTTCTGCTCCAGCCCGCCGGGACCCCCGTGCTCCTCCTGCCGCTGCTCCTCGGAGTCCAGGCTGAGCTCCAGCTCTGCCAGCCTGCTGTGGAGCTCCAGGTCCAGGCCCAAGCCGCCGGGCCCCGTCTGGCCCGCGAACGTCTCCCCGGACAGGAAACTAGTGTCTGTGACCAGCGGCGAGCACGGCGGAGACAGCGAGGACAGAGACGAGCGCGGAGACAAAGAGCTCATAGAGCGGGGGGTCTCTGACAGTCTGAGGGCCTGGATCCTGGACGACCCCGACTCCACTCCAACGCCGCCGCCGCCGGCGCCTCCTCCGGCCGAGCACCCGACATCTCCTCCCTCCCCTCCCGCTTTGTCCTGCGGCCTCCCGGCGTCCGTCCCGCCGCAGCCCGTCACCACTTCGTGTTCGTGGATGGTGGTGATGGAGCTGGAGGGGCGGTAGCCTCCCTGGCCGCCCTCCTGCAGCAGGCTGTCCAGCTTGTTCTGGAAGTCCGGGTCGGCCAGTTCGGGCTGCTCCAGGTAGATGTCGGTGAAGCTGAGGGATGAGGTGGAGCCCAGGCTGGAGGTGGTGGCCAGCGAGCCGCGGCTGGACGTCAGGGAGCCTCGACTGCTGCCGGACGAGCAGGACAGGGTGCTGGCCGACAGGCTGGAGGAGAGAGGGACACAAAAACGGAGGGGGGACTTTAATTATCTGGTGTCACCAGGTGCTATTTAAAGTTCCTCCACTGGCGTTCGTTAAACCTCTAAAAAGTCATCTCTGTTCATCAAAATTGCAACATTTTCCAAGAAATAATCCCCTCGTGACTTTGAGGTGACTTAGATGTAACTTTACACCTTTGCCTTCATTCGGTAACCCGCGGCAACCCGCTGTGACATCAACCGTCCTCGATGCTGGCATTTCAGCCAGATGTGACCATGTGCGGGTGAGTTGGGGAGGAGCGAGCGGTGGATCCACTGACTTTATATAAAATTGGTAGTAAATTCCGGGTCTGAAAAATGAGGCCGATGCAGAAGTGCCTTAAGGTGCAATACTACCGAGTGCCACTAGAGGTCGGCTCCAAAAAGCGCCGGGCTCCATAGACTCCCATTCAACTTCTCTCACTAAAATTCTAAGTCAATACATTTTTTTCAGTGTTGTTAGCTAAACAACTGCTGATTGGTTTTCTGGCGGTCCATCTGAAAAGAATCCCTTTATTCTTAGAAAATAAGCTTCAAAACACTTAGTGAATCCCAGGGCTGTCAATCAAACCAGACACGCCCCCAAAACACTAAAGACACCTCTCTTTACGGCCTAATATCTTACTTAATTTCAAAGGGACCACCATAACATTTACATTTTATGAGAGAAGATGACTTTTCCAATGGGACTCTATTGAAGCGAGAGGGTTTTTTTTGGAGCCAGCCTCTTGTGGACCTCGTTGAAATTGCACTTTAAGGCAATTCCACTTCAGCTTCACTTTTCAGACGCAGAGACTACACGTCCAATTTCATGCACTATGATTAGTACGTGTCGATTTATGCATACAAACAGTTCCCGCCCCGATCTCCGCCTCTATCTCCACCCACCCCTCCAGACCGTCAAGACTGTCACTGCAGTGCTAAAGTGGAACTATTCATCCACGGTGTTGACTGCTCGCGTCGCTGGTGATCATTTCCAGCATATAAAAACCACCACACGAACATGTTAATTAAGGTTAAACACCAAAGGGAGTTGAGTCAGACAGTTACACATAAACCAGAAGGATCTGACAAGATCGATGCACACTGATCTCGGAGTTTATCAAATCCAACACGGATCTCCGTGCAGGGAGCGAAAAAAAAAAACACTTTTAAAAGTCAACATAAAAAGAAAACAACATTGTAAAAGTATGAAGTAAATTCTGTTTGAGCTACAAAACTAGAAGATCAAGAAAGACGGGACACGTATTGACAGCTGGTTGCTTGTAAACCGCGACCTCTCAGAGCCCGTGTTGATTCCTTCCTTACGAGAGCTGGAACATCTTTAAACAAGACTTCAGATGTACTTTCTTGAAAGACGAACCCTTCGCCTCCTTTCTGTCTCTGAAGATTCCCCGCGAGTGTTCAAACATGATTTGTAACCGGTTTGTTTCCGCTGCGAGTCGCTTTGCATAAATCCCATTTTAAAATCTCATACATTTTATCAAAAGAATATTCTATTAAAAGAGAAATGAGGGAAGGGAAAGAAAAGAGGACAGCGGAGGTTTGGGAGAGGACGGCTGCTGCGTCGGACGAGATGTCGTTGGCGTCACTGCAGGAAAACGTGAACAAACACGCGTTCCCGGTTTTCTTTCCTCTCATCTTTCCTCACCCTCTGATCATTTGTCAATATTTCACCGACTCAAAATATTGGTGAAAAAAATAAATAAATCATATTCGCCTGTTCATCCTCTGTGGTTCTGTCAAATATTTCTGATTCTGGTACTTTTTATGTACAAATGATGTGGTAATTTATTATTTAAAATATATGGTGGGCCACCGAAATCCTTTATTAATGAAGCACAATGTTGTCAAAATGCAACACTACAAAGGCTCAGATTTCTTCCCAAATAATTTCTGCAATGATAATAATCCAGTGAACAATAAAATAAAAAATACTTTTAAAATAAAAAAAAAATTTATTCTCTGGTTATATTATTTTATTTTTTTCTGCAAATGAGAGATTTCAGCTTTAAAAAATTTCATAAATTTGAAAAAAATAAACAAAAATTGCAAAAGTTTACAGCATTAAAACAGTAAAAAAAAAAAAAAAAAAAAAAGACAATACTTTCTGAAGTGACTGAAGATCAAATCAAATTCATCACTATTTAAATGCAGACGTTAAATATTGGATTCGTGGGTCCAGTTCTGGTACTGAGGAGAATAGCCGAGTCATTTTCTTCTGTCTGTCCTCCTCACACCCTCCTGACGACCGGACTAATTAAAAGTGTGACGGCTCGTTAGCGCGGAGGCGAACACTTCCTGTCCTGCGGGAAGTCGTTTGACGTCCGTTGGAGCCGCGAGACGAGAACACAGACAGTACTCAGGAGACGGAGAGAGACGGAGAGAGATGGAGAGAGACGGGCGCCGTTCGTTGTCGGCCTTTCGGATCGCCAGCTTTAAAAAAAAAAATTTAAAAATCCTCCAGCAGCATCTATGAAAAACCTAATTCTCGAGGATGTTGGTAGATGCGTGCGGAAAATTCGATTTGCGCGGAGATGGTAGCTGATATGAAAAAAAAAAAAAAAGGCAAGGAGAGCGAACCGGCTTTCATCTCTGGCAAACGTTTGATCATTAAAGGTTAAATATTGCGATGTTGCCAAATTTTCTCGACCTCCGCCTTCACTTCAAAGCTCCACTTTGTTCGCTTTGAAGCAAAATGATCTGATGCTCAGCGACCTTCGGAGAGATCTGTTGAACCAAATAAATGATAAATGAAATAAACGGCTGTATAAAAATACCTAAACGCTGGCTTCATTAAATTAGTTAATTAGGACCAGTTGAAACTGTCGCTCCCACATTTTATTTTCTTCACAACTAAAAAATTAAACTTGTGCTTTGCCTCTGTAAACTATTTGAACATCACCGTTTTACCTTCTTATTATGTCTGCACGGCGTGATCCAAAGTTCAGATTGTCGCGCAATAAAGGGGTGCAGCACAGCGATGCACACGACGCATTCAAAGCACCTCCGTGAATAAGTGTTCAACGGTACCTCGACTTCGTCAACATCAGCGCCTGAGATACACGTTTTTCTGACCACATTTGTGATTTCACCTTCGACCTGAAAATTGGAGCGGGATGCGCTCTTCAAATTTGGTATCAAACTCAGGAAATCTGCCAAAAAAAACAAAACAAAAAAAAAAGACCCTTCAAAATGCTTCAGGAAGTCTACAGCAGTGATGCAGTAATGAGCCGGGGGAGGTGGTTTGAGTGGCTGAGACCAGACGTCGGGGCAGGAGCTCGACCAAGTGGGGTTTTTTTCTTCTTTGACATTCGTGGGGGGCTGTCGGACCGTAACATTCGTCCTCCAGTTGCCAGACTGTCGACGCCGAGGGAAAACATTCGGTGCAAACTACCCCGAATGTGGCGCAGTTTCTCCAACACAACCTTCATTCCCAGCAAGGCTTTTTTTTTTATTTTATTTTTTTTTTTTTAAAGAAAGTCAACAGTATCTTCAGGGTAAAAGAAATCCTAATTGCAATTGTTGATGGTAAAGACTAACCTGGGAAACTAATAATGTCTTCAGATTTATTATGACTTGAGTCTTTTTTTTTTTGTAGATTTATCCATCGTTTCTATCGGTTACAGTAAAATTGTCCTCATTATTTAAAAAAAAAAAAAAAAGAAAAAAGTTTGACATGTCAGGAAACGAAAGCATTGAGAAAATCATTATCACTGATAAAAAAATTTAAAAAAAAAAATCATAAAATAATGAGACATTATTCATCCTTTGATTTGATACAGAAATGAGCCGAACAAACCTTTTGAGCTGAGAGTGCAGCGACGTGGCGAGTCGAACCATCTCCTCCAGCTCTCTGACCAGCTTGTTCCTCTTGCAGTGGAGTCGAAGCCTGAAGAGATATGAAAAAAAAGTTAAATTTTAAAGGCTTTTTTTTGTTTTTTTCTCAAAAAAGAAGAAGAAAAGAAACGCCAAACGGCTGCTTCTGGAAGAAAGAAAGACACTGAACATAATCCTCTGCTAAAGCTGCAGGTGAAGTTAACAACTCTGCCAGGACAGCGGCGATGTGTCGGCGTGTTGTGATGCCGCTTTGTGTTCAGGTGACGGAGGTGTCATCTTGTTTGTTTGAGCTTTGTTTGGAGGAAACCGGTCCATTAACAGCTGCTAATATGATCTATGGTTTGAGTGGAAACAGGCCAAAGAGGGGAAGCCTTTCATCAGGTTACACACTGCTGCTGCTGCTGTGTGTGTGTGTGTGTGTGTGTGTGTGTGTGTGTGTGTGTGTGTGTGTGTGTGTGTGTGTGTGTGTGTGTTTCCTCTATATTGTATATGTGTCTGTATTTTCCCAGAGTGGATCAAATGTCAATACATTGAAAAAAAACACCTTTTTTTTAAAGCTGCTTTTAATGTTTTTTTTTTTACTGTTATCAGCGGATTTTAATGTGATTGTTGTGTGATTTATATTTTTATTATGTTGTCTTGATCATTTTATCCTGTAAAAAAAGCGCTATACAAATAAAATGTATTGTTATTATTATTATTATTATTGCTGAAGCAGCTAAAACTGTGCCAACAGCTAATATCAAGATGTGGCATTGAGGCACTAAAGTGATGATGCTTTCAGAAAATAATGCCAAGAGTAGTTTACATTCATGAATTTACTTCAAAGAAAAATAAAAAATATGATTTATTCATAAAACTTGGTGCCTTTAAAACAGCAGCAGTTCTTCTCCAGTGGATTTTTTTTTTGTCTCTTCCTGTAAACCAGACTTGACTCCACGATGTCTGTGGAGGTCAGACAAGCACTGACGAGTCACACGATTATCACGAGGAGGAAAACTCCCACGCTGATGAGCGAACTGTTTTCGGGCGTGGGTCGAGTGTCTTAGTGGCCACACAGGACGCGCTGTGGTAGTAGCTGCTGGATACTGCAGTTCCTGCGCGCTCCAACTACCATGTTGGAGTATAAATCTGATAGTTACTGGTACTAGATTATGTGTATTATTAACATAATTTCAATAATAACTTCCTTTTTTTTAATATATATATCCTGGTTGTCTTCTACACCAGTATATTGTGACACCCCTATCTTACACCATCTGCTTCTGGTTCCTCCTCGTAGATAAATATAATTCTTTCACGTTCGAGCTCGTTGTTTTGATGCGGAATGAATTTGGGACGATCAGCCGCCTCCATGACGGATAAGAATCCACCTACGACGAACCCGGTCCACACTAGTCCGACCGGTTCTGGTTTCAGCTTCATTTTAAGTCAATAAAAGAATCTGACATTTTCAGAACCTGCGGAATATACAGAGTGTGTGTGTGTGTGTGTGTGTGTGTGTGTGTGTGTGTGTGTGTGTGTGTGTGTGTGTGTGTAGGTAGACTACAAGAGGTTCTTTTTGTGATCCGGCTCTGCAGCCCTCTTGGGTTACAGGAACAGGAGACGAGACACAAAGAGAGACTGAGCTCAGGTAGTCTGACCTGAACGGGGGAACAACGGCAGTCCTGTTAGAGAGAGTGGAGGAGGAGGAGGAGGAGGAGGAGGTGTGTTGGGGAGGGGGGGGGAATGCAGGATGTCGGTGGTTCTGCATTTTTGCCAGCTGGTATTCAGGAAATGGGAAAATGGTCGTAAACTGGAGAGATTTAACAAACAGAACATGGAGGCTTGTAAAAGGCTGGAAACGGGAAAGAAAAAAAAAAGAAAAAATAAAGAGGATAAGAAGAGATGAAGAGCGACTCGTCCATCTTTAGGTCTTAATAATCATCCTGGAGGGTTGACGTCCGTGAAAGGTCAGACGTATCATCGCCTGCCGCGACCTTCTCCGTGACGATCGGTCCAACATTAGACTGAGAGCTGCAGGTCCAGGTGGAACCGCTTATTGGATGTCGGCTCACGTCAGCGATGCTTTTCTGACACTTTTATTTCAGTCCCGACGCGAGCCGAGCGAACGAGCTGCTTTTAAGCAGCTGATTGGGGTAGAATTGGCGCTTTCGCACTGCGGGAACTTTTTCGCGGTTCCAAGAACTGTGAGATGAAGCGCGTCATATCTTTCGTGTGTCCACGCCACAAGAAGTGAGAACTAGAACTTTGTCTTTTCGCTCCTGCTTCGAGGTACAGTATATACCTTCCGAGTACAAGAGGCCCCATCGTGACCGTGATGCCATCAGACAGCTCTTTCTGACGGGTAACTGCGCCGTTACGTCCCTCTCTGTGAGGCCCGGTACCGCCTACAACCCCACTTCGAACTATTCAAACTATCCCGTTATTGTTCGCACGAAAGAATTCAACAACACCGGGAGAAGTGGGCCGTTATCGTTATACGTCCTCCCCCCCCCCCCGGACGGCTCACGTTACGCAAGCGTTCGTATTGGTGCTGCGAACGCACACAGGAAAAAAAAGGGTTTTGCGAGTATTTAAGTGTCGCCAGCGGGTCGTATCACCCCGCGATGTTCGGTACGAAGACGGTATTACAATATTACGCTCAAACTGCTGTTTAAAGAGCTGTTGCCTTTGAAATCCACCAATCAGCCACATCACTGAAACCACTGGGAAGTGAAGCATCAAGTATAAAACAAGAGCTTTAAATCGTCGCTTCGTCGGGACGCTAATTGTTCCAGCTGTTATTTAGACTGACCGGGAGACGTTGATCCCTTTAAATGGTCCATTTGGACGCTCAATTTGTGTTGCTGTTGAACTGCTCTGGGTTGGTACGAGAGGACGTTCCTAACATTTTGTCAACCCGGTTCATATGGGTGGCGATGGCCAGGTCGTTCCGGGCCCTCCGGAGTCCCCCGCTCACCTCTCGGTCAGGGCCTTGCTCTGGTTGTCCCTGGCGGCCTGCAGGTCTCTCTCCAGGCGTTTCTTCTCGGTCTCCAGCTTCTCGGCGTCGTTGGGCTCCAGGCGCTTGCGGGGGCTGACGTACTGCAGCTCCTTCAGCAGCTCCTCCTTCTCGTTGATGAGGATGAGGCGGTCTCGCTCCGGGTCCAGCAGCCCCGGCCACGCCTCGCTGTCCAGTTTGGCGATCTGCACCTCGATGGTGGCGATCCTGCGAGAAGAATTCAGGACGTGAATCATCACGAAAGGCCACTCGGATGCGAACATCCTACACTCGCCAAAATGTCTCCAGTAGTTTTTCTACTTCTGGATGCCTTCGTTTCAGACTTGGTTGCTGACACCATCCAATCACATTTTTGCACATCTTCAAATGATGAAAAAAAATAAACATGCCAATAAACGACAGCAAACGCGAAAAAGTAAAACACGCAAAGTGCCGCCTACCTTCTCTTGGCCTCCTCGTACTTCAGGCTCAGACGAACCTTCTCTGCCAGTTTGTTGGTGCTCGTCATGAACTGATCAGATAAAAAGAAAACAACAACTCATCAGTCATTGACAAAACCCACTGAAAACTCTGCTCTCTGAAGTATTTGGTTAAACGACCTGTTTGTTGCGTAATGGAGTGAAATAGAGGCCGTTTGGATTCACCGAGTGAATATCTGCTGTTTTTCCTGATTTTATCATTGTATATATTGCATAAAAGGTAATATGAAGATGTGATCCTGAGCTCCGGAAGCTTCTTTGTCACATTTTCTGACATTAATCTGAAAATAAATGACAATAAATGACTCGTAAAAAGACTTAATGGCTTTTCTCCAAAAACTTTCAGCAGTTTAAAGATTTTTCCAACGTAAGTGCAGAGTTGGCAAAATTAGGACTTAAATCAGATGATATCTGATTAAACAATAGATGGAGTTCAAGGCTCAGCAGTTTCAACAGTTCTGCTTTGTACTCGTCCTTTTAAAAGGTCGACCGGTTCTCTCTGTCTTCGTCAGCTCAGACGTGGTTAAACTATTTAATGCTCTCGCTGTTTTGTTTTGTATTTTTTATTTATTTTTTTTACACCTGCTTGACTAAACTGAATTTAGCGCTACCGGAACCCGAGCAGGACTCACCTCGGCGGGGATGTCGGTCTGGGAGCCGGCGTCGGAGTAGAGCCGCGGGATGGACAGCTCGGAGTTGGCGAGCGAGGGGCTGCTGCCCCACAGCTCCTGCTGGGAGCCCGAGTCCAGCCGGAAGCCGTCCTTCAACACCGCCAGTTTCTGTACGAACGGAGGAGACACGCAGACACAAGGAGCTGCTGCAGATTTACAGGAGTCGCGACATGAAAAGATCTGCAGCGGAGGAAAGAAAAAAAAAGGCAACGAAAACTGGGACACACCGCGGCAGGAAACCGCACAAAGAAAGTCGCGCAGAAGGGAATCGAGTGCGAGACGGTGGCGGAGCCAGGTAGGAGGGTGAATCCTAAGTTACAGCAGCAGCGAGGGCAACGACATACGTCGAGCAACACAACAAGAGTACAAAACGAATGTAAAAAAAAAAAAATACACGGATAAATAAGATGTAAACTGGCCGATCGGTGATCGGATGATCAATAAACATCCAAAAATCTGAAATTAGTGCTGTGTGATAAAAACGATCCCCCGTTGCAAGTTTTCCCAGTGAGGCTTGTCTGAACATCCATTCATGTTCTGCCAGCAGGAGCCGATTCAGCATCATTTCAAATGGAGCCGATTTGGCAAAAATGTGAACAAATACTGTCTGAAAATAGAGCGAAGCTCACAAACTAAATTTAGAGCACAATTATCCTCCAAATCAGACAGAGACAAAAGAATGAACTTGGAAATCACAACAGGCCTTAAATGACTTTTTACAGTTGCACCGTTGACCTTTGCACTCCGGCTTTGTATTTGATCAGCTGAAGCTGTCGGGAATCACCCGTAAAGTGCGGCTGAGCTCCGACGACCGCGCGCAGTCATTCAGAGAAAAGTTGCCGCGGGCGTGTGTAGAAACTAAAGTGTAAAATGCCAAAGACGACTTCCTGTGCGTGTTTTGTCCCCTGAAGTTACAGCGATGCGGAGCAGGCGGCAGCGATCCTCCTTTCATCTTTACGGACGCGGCGCGTTTTGAAGCCGCCGCTGGAATGCGCTCTTATCTCGGCTTTTCAGATGAGGCGTAAAAATTTTTTTTTTTTTAAATAACACACCGCCTGTCGAATGACGGCAGCGTTACAGGACGCCGATGATGCGCCGTCCTGCCTGCGCGGACTCTGATTTAGCTTCATTTTAGCGTAAAGCAACACATGGCAACATAAACAAATAGCAAACAAAATCACAGGTCAACCATCATAATGTCCAACATGAAAAGACAGGTAGACAATTGAACTATTAAGCGTTGGAATTGTTTTTTCCACATTTAAAAAAAGGTATGCAACTGGGACTTCTAGTCTGATGGCTGGAACTCACACAGAAACAAAACCACATCTTTGAATAAGCAGGTAGCACTTCAGAACTAACCATTATTAATTTTTTTTCTTTCTTTTTACATCAAATACACACATTAGTTCAAAAAAACATTCCCTTTGAAGTCTCTAACTCTGGGTGGGGCCTCCCTATATAATCCTACAACAGTGCGATCAAGGTGTAATTAAGGTTTGAATAAACTTATAAGGAAACATAAACACTTTATTGTTTATCTTGCATCTCTAGGTTCTGGAAATAATGGTAATAAATAATAAAGTGTCTGTATTGGGGATGAAAGCATTTATAAAAGGTTTTTTTTTTATTTTGTATCTCTACTCTGTGGAAGAGGGTAAAATGAGAGGTCAACTGTTGTGTCTGGATAAATGAAATCAAAAATAAAGTGGTTTTGAAGCCCAACAGATCAGACCACCACAGGTGTGGTTAATTCTGTTATATAAAGGTGTTTCCATGGAAACCAACTCCCAGATTTTCCGTGTTGTCACTTGATAAGCAATAATTCTCACGATACATCGAACTCTACCAGCCTCAGTGTAGTTTTGTTTCACTTAAGTCTTAATCCGCTAAAACAAAAAGAACCTGGAGATGCAGCTCCATGTTGACATGATTCATCACATGATGTCTGCAGATTTGTGATTTTTACTGCATTAAAAACTGCTGACTAAGGTCGACAGGTGCTTTGTTTACCAAAACATACCAATAAAGATATTTATGTTATGACTATACGAGACAAAGCTAAACCGGAATGTTTGAACTCTTTTTCGAACTGCGGCTATCAGTCGTGTCGCTTCGCTTCACCTCTCTCTCTCTCTCTCTCTCTCTCTCTCTGTTTCTGCAGCTGTCGGCGACTTTAAAGCGTTGATGCTTTTCAAAAGGTGCAAACGGCTTGTTTAACATGCAGATACGTACGTACTCATATCCACATGAACACACACACACACACACGCACACACACACACACACACACACACACACACGAAAACAGACAGCCTCGCAGACTTGCAGACTGAGCTGTCAGCTGCAGATGGTGAGGGGGAGGATGGAGGAGGAAGGGGGGAGCGACGAGTCCACGGTGCAGATTATGTTTTATTGAACACACTTTCCTCCCTCCACCTCCAAATCTGCAGCCAGATCTGACCTCATATTTCAGATCTATACACATGTGGGGGAGCGTTATTGAAAGATGTTCAAAAAAAAATTGTTGCCTGCATATATATAGATGTATATCTATATATATATATAGATGTATATCTATAGATATATATATAGATATACATCTATATATATATACACATCTAAATGTATAGATATATAGATATCTATACATATATATATATATATGAAAGATTTCCAGTTCATCTTCACTCACCTCACATACACCTGTGAGCAGACTCGAACTCCCATCATGCAACTTTAATACACTCTGCAGCCCTCATGGAAACAAGGGTGAGTTTGCACTGCAATGCTGACACGTGTGATAAAGGATGGTGGGAGAATAAAGGAGAGCGGGGGGAGATATAGACCGAATCTTAGGAGGAGAGGAAGAGAGCGTGCCATTTATGCAAAAACAAAGATAAACTATGAGATAAAAAAAAAAAAAAGAAAAGACTGGATTATTAATCTACAACCGACATCCCAGCCTCCATTTGTTAAAAAAAACAAAAACTTCTCTGCCATCTTTAAACTCTGGCTGTATTCTTGACAGAGCTTGTGTCTCCGAAGCGTGAAATTCATTTGTGATTGAGATGAGATATCATCATAAACATCAGCACCACCTCACGAGCTGCTCAGCACGATTAATCTCACTAAAAGACGTCATCTGAAAGCAGACCTTTCCGATCTCACTTCTGAATGACAACAATTCTGCTGTACTTCCATTCGAGACGTCAGCTGCGTCGAAACAAGCGCTCCAACCAGTCGATAGAAAACACTTACTGAAAAGTTAAACCGCACGAGTTACAAAAGAAATGAAACTCCACCGTATTAACATACGCTGCTGCCAAATAGTTTCCACGTTCCTGTCTCAAAGTGATCGTCGCAGCTCCTCCTGCCTGAACTCATCACTAAAAACACCACCTGCTTCCCTGCAGCTCAGTCAATGAATCTCTTTTAATATCTCTTGCTCTCTTTTTCTTTTTTTCCTCGCGGCAGCAATTAGAATGTAAAAGTGTTAAAACAGCGGTACCGACTCCCCCGAGTCTTCATCTACCTGCTAACACTCCTCCGGCTCTTCAGAAATCCTTCCGTCTCACAGTTTTCAGTCCCTCTATTTTAGAGACGGTTTTATTCCTGGGATATAAGGTGGACCCACGTAGAGGGAAATATATTCTTTTAAAAAGGGGTTCAGGACCAGACACGTCCTTTCCAGGATCGATGTTGTGATCCTCTGTTTACGTCCACAACAATCTGACCTTTCAAAATAAAGCAGCAGAGGGAGAAGCTGTTGAATCTCTCCTTCAACTAAAGGACAAGAGCTACAAACTCCATCTTTGATCAGAGGATAAAACTGTTCTTGTTTTGTTTTTGTTTTTTGTTTGCAGCCGAGCTGCGATTTCTGACATATTCCACGTGGCTCTGCAGATCGGATGTCGGTATCTGGATAATCCGTCTCCTTTTTCCTGCTCCTTTTGTTTGGTGGAGGAGCGGACACTCGAGATGATCGAACATCCGGCCTCCAGCGGCCTTTAGACAAAGCTCAACTTCTACACGCGTAACAATATTTGGACTAATCTCATGTTGCGGATTTAAGATAAATGAGATGAGGAATTAGAAGTGTTTGTTCGATTACCGGAACCGCTTCAACGGAGCTGTGAAGTGGTTTCCCATTTCATTTACGTAATGATTAATGTTAAAAGGAAGCTTCAAACTCAACACGCCTTAAACCGGCTCTGATGCAAATGAATCGGTGACATCACACCTCGCTACTTCCCGATGAATTCAGCGTTACCTGCATGAGTTCCTGTTTCTCCTTCTCCCCGGAGCTGATGGCGTCCCGGATGGAGCGGACCTCGTTGAGGATGGCCTGCGCCTCCTGCAGCTTGAAGCCGTACGGGCTGCTGGAGACCTTCTGGTCGATCCTGGAGGTTGGGAGGAGAGGGGGTGGGGGTGGGGGAGGCGCAGAGAGAGGGAGACAGGAGATGGGAGGTCAGTGTAACAGTGTAACCGCAGCCTTTGACTGGCCGTCAATCAACAGGCTTCAACGGAATCATAAGAAAGAAGGGCAAAGATATTAACAGCAGCGTCACTCATTGACTTCCATTAAACTGCTCTGTGTGAAAAGGCCGAGCACTGAACCTCTTTTTGAGTTGCAAATACAATACGAACACAAAACTCTCAAACACTAAGAGTCGGTGTTCGGGTCATTAATAGTTTGACTCTTGTTTTCCTAATCGGGCTTCTGACACAGAAACTCAGGTTTTGTATCGAGCCGTTAACTGAAAAAAAGATGTTCATGTGAACTGGTAGTTCTCAAACGGTAGTCTTAAAGATTCTCAAAGATATATTGGTTTGGGAATGAATCAGAAACTCAAACTGGACATGAAGGAAGGTCCAATCTGTCAGAAATTGACTCTGAAAAATGAAAAAAAATAAATCAGTCGACTGATTCTGCTCTAAAATGGAGTTAAATCTGTTTAGTTTCTGCTTGGCTTTAGTCAACAAATCAAAAATAATCAATGAGTTTATTTCAAGTGTAAAATCACTAAACAGTCGGTTCCCAATACACTTTGTAATTACAAAAAAAAAAGTCTTTTTTTGAAACTAAAAGCTAAATAACATTTAAATAATAATGAGTTAACAAGCCAAAAAAAAAAACGAGCAACTGCTTCTCTTATTTTCACAGAAAAAGGAAAACGGGAACTAAAAGCAACGCAAATCAAAATTTGGTGCAAAAACATCTGTTGTTATATAGGTACGTATAGTAAACAGCGTAGGTGTTCATGAAACCGGGGGCTGCCCGTCCCGTTTCTACGTGGCGCTTCAACGATGAATCGATTCATCGAGAAAGAGTAAATAATTGTCAGTAATAATTGCTCCGTTTGAAAAACGACGTAACAAAAAAAAAAAAAAAAAAAAGCGGTAAAATGCAGGTAATGCGGGCTTCTTTTTTTTTTCTTTCACACATTATGAAATCTCAGTGTGGGCGTACTGCTCTATACGCCATCGAACTTCTGCTTCCAGCTGACAGGTGGGACATTTCTCAAACTTGTGGGCAGATCCAGCTGCAGGAAAAAAAAACAAAAAAAACATCCAGCTTGTGTAAAACCTTGTCATCAGCAAGTCATGCATGCATCCGAACAACTGGTCCTTCCACATTCCTCAGAGAGGGACGAGGGGAGGGCCAAGACTGAGAAAGACAACAAGGTACAGAGAGAGAGAATGAGGAAGTGAGAGGGAGGGAAGGTGGGGAGAGGGAGGGGGGGTGGGGGGGAGCCACTTGTCTGTAACAGGCAGAGGGAACAAGTAATCCTCTCAAAGTCCCTCTGGAACATGGACTCACGCCGAGCGAAAGCCTTTCCATGATCAAAAAATAAATAAAAAAAATCCCAACGAGCACAAGAGAGGCGACGGAAAGCTGACCAAAGCTAAAAAAATAAAAAAATAAATAAAAAAAACCGTTGAACAGACTGCCGTTACAGGGTTTATTTGACATTTTAAAACGAAGGAGTCTTTCTTTTACTGTCAGGACCAGCTGGGCTTTTAGCAGGATGAAGAAAAAAAAAATACATCCGCGGGTGATGGGAGACCTGAAGAGAAAACTCGATTCTCTGCGAGTTAGTGAACTTTTTTTTGATCCCAACTTAGTCTATCGTAAAGAACCGGTGGGCCAGAAGTTCGAGCTTCCACAACCGCTTGATCCTACAGTTCCCCGCCTCTCAAATGTCCGCACCTTTAAAACCTCCATGCTTTTTAATTCATAAATCCAAATATACATCCGTTTCTACTCGCAGGCTTTCATCACTGCTTTCATTATTTTTATTCAATTTATGGGTTTTTGGGGGGGGACTTTTTTTTTTCTTCCTGAATTCCTGTATATTTAATCATCTTGTGATCACTCGGATTTCACTCCCGGCCTTGTACATTGAGCACTTTATGCTGTATGCATCCAAACCAGGGGGGGGGGGACATTCTTATTATGGGCCTGTTCCTATTCCTGTTTCTGCAAACAGTCGATCGGCTGTTTTCGAACGCCGTCCGACGACTGAAACAGGAGAGAGCAAGAGCTGCGGAGGAATGCCGTCCGACCGCTCTGCCTTCGGCTACTCTTTAATCCTCCCGCGAGAGGCACGAGAACCCAGACCCGGACACTCCTGTTCGATCCAGCGTCCGCCGACGTTCCCGAACCGACGGCTCTCGCCGCTACGTTTTCTGACATTCGAAGGCGCTCCATCCTTCTTTCGGAGGTGCAGAAGTGGGCCGGGCAGAAGTGCCGTTTCCTGTCTGCTCTACGTTTACGCAGCGATTAATGAGGTGTGATAATGCTGAAGGTGATAAGCAGCTGTTTCACCTGCTTTTTATTTTTTTTTTAAACACATGCTGGGAGGGGTGGGGGGGTGGGAGGTGGGGGGGCAAATTCAAACAACACAAAGTCTCAGCTGCTTTAGCTCTTCTGCAGCACGTGACGCTGATAAAAGATAAGAGCGTGACAAACGAATGACGGGAGACGGCCGAAGATTCCCTCCTTTAAATGTGTGAGCGGAGAAGAAAGTTTGGCTTCTCGTGTGACTGAATCTCCTCTTTTACTCCCTTTTTCCTGCCAGCGAGCAACGAAAGTGACGATCGGAGGGGGACATCCGTGTCCCCCGTTCAGTCCCCTCGTCTTCACTGGGTCTTAATCGCGCGTTCGGGCTGTTGGGAATTGTGAAAGTGCCCGAGTGTCCGAAAATAAACCAACACGGGGACCAACCGGAGAACAGGTTTCGGTGCGCAGACATTTTTAACAAGCAACATGGCATGTCAAGTAAGAGGGCTTCAGGCTGAATCAAGTCGGGAGTTTTTCAGCTCATTTTCCGCATTCGGCGGTGATTCTATTCTGAAGATGCGACTTGTTAACCAGGTGAAGGTGTATTATTCCGCTTTCTGACAATTAAGCTGCGGCTGTGGGTCGAAGTTGAAAACGTATTTAGTCATATTTATTTTATGTTTAAAATCCCTCCTTTCCTTCCTCTGCACAGTGGCGCCCTATTATTCGATGTAACGAGAGTAAAAGCTTATGTACGATGGGTGGGTGGGGGGAGGGGGGGGTGGCGTATATCCTGCCCGGCTTCTGTTGAGGCAGCCGCTGTCAAGATGAATCCAAAAGGTTTGACGCGGACTGTTTGTCTCCATCTCAGAGCTGAGACAAATAATCGGAGCGGTCTTCTACCAAGAGGTTCAGTCAAGAGGTGTGTTACAGTCAGAATATGACAAAGACCGAAGGAAGGTCTCTCGCTCTCTCTCTCTCTCTCTCTCTCTCTCACACACACTTGCTATTTAGGTCAGGATCTGACTGCCTCGCTCGGCTCATCAAATCAAATGAGGCAGGCTGGTGGTGGTGGTGGTGGTGGTGGTGGTGGTAGCCTCGAACGTCAGGATCGAGTCCCAAATCAAATCAACTCAGCTGTCAACATCCACACCTGTCACACCATGTGCCCTTGAGAGAGGACACAAGCGGACCACACACACACACACACACACACACACACACACACACACGCACACACGCACGCACGCACACTCCTCTAAAGACCAGGTAGAAGCAGGAGGTGTGTGCGTGAAGACGTCAGGTAGTCACTCACTCTTTGAGTGTCTCGAAGCCTTGTTCTTTGTACTGCAGCTCCTGCTTCATACAGGCCAGGTCGCGCTTCAGCTTGTTCACCTGAGACCAAGAGACACAACCGTTAGGGCTGGAAATAATTTCAAGAAAAATAACATCTACAGTTCTGTTTGGACTATTTTGAACACACACTTTCCAGCATTCGAGGAGTTTATGTGAAAAAAATCGGGACATATTATCAGAAATAAAGGATTCATCGAGTGGACTTTTTACTAACTGAGGATTTTTGTTTTGTTTTGCAGTTTCAAATCAGAAGGGACGTTGTCTTACCCGACTTTTCGCTGTGGCTATTTCTGCTTTGAGGATTTCTGGGTCGTATTTGCTGGACGAGGACGATCTGGAATTCACTGCAGGGAAAATAAGACAAAAGAAAAAGAACAAAAAAAGAGACGTGTTAAAGAACTGGCCCTCACAGCTCTCTCCTGGTTTTTTTTTGTTTTTTTGCATTACACCTGAGAGATCAGACTGAAATGTGTGTGAAGCTGTTAAATAAAAGAAATGTCGGGAGAAACGTTCAGTTGTTGTTGTTTTTTCAGGTGGGACTTCAAAGAAAAAGTAAAGCATCATAAGAGAGAAACGATCACCGTCCCCTTTTTTTTTTTTTTTTTTATCCCCTCGTGTGCGTCTTTCTGAAAACAAACTGATTTATTGGAAGAACAAATATCCGAGAAATGAAAGAGACGCTCGTCTCTGTTCACACACAAAATGACCGAAACGCCTTTTACTTCCAAAACAACGCCTGAAAAGCTTTTCCTCGGGCATCTTCCTCGGCACTCACAGCTGGTCTGCGACGTGGACTTGTCCCGCCACGCGTCGTTGAGCTGCCGGTACTCCTGCTGCGCCAGGCGGAGACGCTGCTCCTTCACCTGGTAGATCTCCTTCTGGGCGCTGAGGGCGTCGCGGGCCACGGCCAGGTAGTCCCGCAGCATGGCCTCCTGCTCCCGCTGCCACTGGGCCCGGCGGGTCCTCCAGCTGGGTGCTCTCTGGAGGAGGAGGAAGAGGAGAGAGGATAGAGAAACACGTCCGGCGTTAACGAACAGGACGGTCGAAGGGAGTGAAAGACGAGGAGAGCAGCAGCCGGAGGCGAAACTCACTGGTGTTGTGGTCGACATAGTACGATCCGACCACGGGGTCGTACGCCTCCTCCCAGCCGACCGGCAGCTCATCTCCGATACAGTCAGCGAACGTCAGAGGCTTCGTCTGCCTGAAGGAGACGGGGTCAGAAAAACAGATCAACAAACAAACAAACAAACATCATCTCCGTCACGGAGACGTGAGGATGCTGATGAAGGATGTTGTGTGTGTTGTGTTTTGAAAGACACAACACACACAGTCAGGTTCCGTTAGATCGGGTCGATCGTCCGGGTCGGTCACTCAAAACCTCAAAACCTTCACAAATCTTTAAACGGCTGCTCGACTTGGAAGAATAACCGGTCTGTAAATACGGCGGTGTACTTTGGAGCCGAATCCTCAAACAGAAAAAAAAACAAAAGTCATCAGGAGACAGATGCT